>NC_057799.1:626720587-626729461 GCF_018294505.1 Triticum aestivum
GGCCTAGTGGTGGAAGAGAGGAGGCAGGCCAAGGAGTGGCGCGCGCCCCCCTAGCCCAAACCAAATTAGAGTAGGGTTGGGGGGCCGGCCCCCCTTTCCTTCTCTTCTCCTCTTCCTTCCCCTTCTCCTTGTGGGAATAGGAAAGGGGGGGCGAATCCTACTTGGAGTAGGACTCCCCCCTTGGGCGTGCCACCCTTGGCCGGCCTCCTCCTCCCTCCCTCCTTTATATACGTGGGGAGGGGGCACCCTAGAACACACAAGTTGATCTTTTAGCCGTGTGCGGTGCCCTCCTTCACAGTTTCACACCTCGATCATATCGTCGTAGTGCTTAGGCGAAGCCCTGCGCCGGTAACTTCATCATCACGATCACCATGCCGTCGTGCTAACGGAACTCTCCCTCGGCCTCAACTGGATCAAGAGTTCGAGGGACGTCACTGAGTTGAACGTGTGCAGATCGCGGAGGTGCCATGCGTTCGGTACTTGATCGGTTGGATCATGAAGACGTTCGACTACAGCAACCGCGTTACTAAACGCTTCCGCTTTCGGTCTACGAGGGTACGTGGACACACTCTCCCCGCTCGTTGCTATGCTTCTCCTAGATAGATCTTGCGTGATCGTAGGAATTTTTTTGAATTACTACGTTCCCCAACAGTTTTCTCTTCATCTTTGAAGGGAAAGGCATTAACATGGTATAGGCTATGTGATGATATTGGAACTTGGGATTGGAATCGGTTGAAATTGGAATTTCATCAAAAGTTTTATCCTATGCATCTGGTTCATTGTGATCAGAATTATATATATAATTTTTGGCCTCGTGAAGGAGAAAGCATCGTTCAAGCTTGGTGGATGCTTAAGTATATGATGTACACATGCCACAATCATGAGCTCTCAAAAGAAATTATCTTGCAGAAGATTCATGCTTGGCTTTCTCATGATGATCAAACCATGCTCGATTCTTCTTCAACTGGTTCCTTTATGAAGAAAATTATTGAATTCAGATAGGATATTCTGGAAAGAATTAAACGCAACTCTAAAGATTGAGGACTCGACAAAGGTAATGAGTCAGGTATAATACTTGAGTTTGATTGTATTAAATTTTTTATGGATACCGATGCTTTTCAGAAGTTTAGCAGTGAGATAGTAGCCTCCTTTTATGAATCATTTGCTACTCATGTTAATCTCCCTAAGGAGAAGTGGTTTAAATATCCTCCCCTTGTTAAAGAAAAGATTGAGGAGCCCGTTATAATTAAAGATGAAACTATCATTTATAATGTTGATTCAGTTGTGCCTACTGCTTATATAGAGAACCTACATTTCCCTGTTAGGATAAAAGAACATGCTAAGGTTTCAACCATTTAACAAAAATAATATTAGAGCACCTAGACCCTCTGAACAAATTAAAGTTGAACCTGGTGTTGCTATGGTTAAAGATCTCTTGGTCGATAATATAGATGAGCATGTTATTTACTTCTGTGATGGAGCTACTAGAATTGCCAACCTGATACTAAAGATAAGAATAAGCCTGTTGTTGGCATGCCTGTTGTCTCTGTTAAAATAGGAGATCATTATTTTCATGGTTTATGTGATTTGGGTGGTAGTGTGAGTGCTATCCCGTTTACCTTATACCAAAAAATTATGAATGATATTGCATCTTTTGAAATAGAGGATATTGATGTTATTATTAAGTTTGCGAATAGATATACTATTTCACCACTTGGAATCGTTAGAGATGTTAAAGGCTTATGTGGAAAATGTATGAACGATACGATGTTTAATTTTTTTGCTAAGCAGCGACGCAGACGACGAAAATGTATGAACGATACAATGTTTAAATTTTTTTTGCTGAGCTTTTGTACCATTCTTGTTGCTTTGCTGTTAACTATACATGTGTTTCACCCCCTTTTGCAGATGAAGCTAAGGAAGAAAAGCTAAGATATATTTGGACGGTAATGGCATTTCTTTGGCACTGTGGCGTTAATTAGTACAACTAACACAATGCTGCTGGTTACTTGGTTGGTTCTAAATCGTTTCTCATGTATTTATATTTCTGTAGGGCGTTGGGGATGAAACGTGTATGAAGATATTCCCGCGGCCTCCGACTACGAGGGCGTTTGACGACGACAATAAGACTTTTGACCACGACAAGGACTAATAGGCCAGAGGGGCAGGCATGCCAACATGGAAGGGGAGAAGTGGCCGCGGCCCAACAAGTTCAAGACCCAAGCAGCTTTGCCGGTTCTTTACTTTTGTTGGTTTAGTCGATGGGTTGATTATCTCGTAAGCTTGGTTGTAGTGATGTTGCGCCTGCTTACTGTAAATCTCTACTCCTAATAAACGAGTTGGTTGAATAGTCCCTCGACTTTCGACTGGTTTTTTTTCATCTGGTTTTTTTTCATCTCCCTTCCCACCATCCGACCGGTTTACCTTTTCTCCACTATTTCCTTGTAAACAAACACTTTCCTATTGTAAAAAAAGAGACAGATCCTAACTTCCCTAACTTATCCAAATCAAGCGATCCATCTCATCAATGCAATTTGCTAGAGGAAACAAATAACAAATTTTAAGGAAACAAATAACTGACTTTAAGGAAAAAAAATCCAATTCACTAATACTCCTGCATCATGATGGAATCAGAACTTTCCTAATACTCCTACATCGCAAATCACCACATATTCACTTGTCATGGCTCCCGTTCCACGAATAGGAAATTCCCAGCAGCTTCGACCCCTTTCACACACGACCATGGCGCCGCTGCCCATCGCCGCCATGCCACACGCCAGGGGGCTCTGCCAGTCGGACCTGGCCGCCTCGCTCCCTCGCGCCCGTGTGCCGGGGAGCGACACCGCGCGACGCAGACCGCTGGCCGCCGCGTGCGCCGGGCACGTCTCAGCCGGGAGCAGAGGTATCGGGGGCGGGGGCCACCGCGCGCACTATGCGCTAGCCATGCCTCCAGTGGGTCGGTGCAGCCAAGGTCGCCGTCTCGTCGGGGGCAACGTGCGGGTGCGGGCGTCACGGGTCGCCGTCGTCGTGGACGGTGAGCGTGCCGAGGCTGCCGCTTGCGCGTGCAGGCCGGGCGTCGAGCCGCATCGACGTCGTTGAGGTCGCCGACAGCGGCAGGTGCTAGGGGCCTCCTCCGCCGCGTGATGCGGCTGTGCTGCGGAGAGCCGGGCCGAGGGCCACTCGTAGGAGCAGCGCGTCGTGGCTCTGGTCTCCACCACGACGGGAGGACTGGTGCTACTGCATGCCTCTTCCACGAGGATATTATTGCTGCAGTGATGGCGAGCGGCACCGGCCGGTAGTACCAGCCCCAATGATAGATGGACCAGGAGAAACATTGAAGCCGTGGGCACATAGTACAATCAGCTGATGAACTCTCCACGGAGCTCATAAGAGTAAAAAAGCTCTCCCTCTCCTGCCGGCTTGCATCTCAATTATTTATTTTTGCTGCTCGCTGTTCTACATATCAATGCATTCACACGGTGATACAACTTGATTCAAGTGCTTGCATACAAGTAGAATTGCTATTTTTTGTGCCAAAAATTGATTTGTTATCCTGAACTTTTGTCTGCTTGTTTCCACTGTGATGCAGACAGAAATGATATATTATCGGGTAAATTACGCATTAGCTGAGAGCGGTATGAATGTATATTGGGAATAAAAAAACTATTTTCTTTAGTTGTACTGCTCTTGTTTATGTATGCTGAATTACAAGCGACCAATGAGCGTGGAGATATAATGATCAGTGATACAAGTGGTGGCTTTTGTTTCAGCTTGTTTATTTTCGTTTTTGATACATGGATACTGGATTCATAGCTCTCCTGGGCAATCAGTACACGGCCATAAGTCTGATTGATGTGGTGGGCAATCAGTACACGGCCATAAGTCTGATCGATGTGGTGGGGATGGTCTCTGATGTTGGATAATATCTATTTTCTCTTCTTGATTGTAGGTCAGTCTCATAGAACTTATATGCCTATGCTTTGGTTAATGCATACTCACTACGAGTATGGTCTATTATTGATGTTCATACACAGAATTGGTTTTGCCAAATTATGTTCGATTAACATGTTGTTATAATAATAGAAAGCTTTTGCAAAATTCTGCATGATGTCGTATTAAGCTTGATGGAACTAATCTCCCAAAAATGGCAATCTCTATTGGTGTTTTTTTATCTCTGTTGATAAGTTTTGATCTCAGGCTGCACGTAAAGTTCTTGACCCATATCCTAAATACCACATATAATCTTTGATTGTTACTTTGAATACATATGATGTTGAATCTGTCTCCTTTGGTTCTCCAAATGATTTGCAATGTTGGATACCAGAAAATAGGTTGAGCAGCCATCACACATTAGACTAATAATATATGGCATGTTACCTGGCCGTTCTCTTTATACACAATAGTATAGTTATATATACCAACTGTAGAAAAATATTCATTTGCCACTGAAACTTATATTTGTTTTCTATTTCGGAAATTAAGAGCATCTACAATCGGACCCCTCAAACATCCCATTTGAGAGTCCGGTCATTGTCCTGGACAGAAAAGAGAAGAAAAAAGGCCACCCAATCACAATCCCTACTTTGTCTGGGCATGTCCAGTCAGTCCACAAATCCCCCGTATACAACCCATATGTGAGGAGCATATAAGGATGTCCGAGCTGTTCGGGCATGTTCTCCAAGGAGCACCCAGGTAATAGGCTAGCTCTTTTGTTTGCATAATTATCATTAGCTAATTAATTCTCTTTATTTCAGTAAATGTAGAACAACAAATAGTCTATGAGCTTCTGAATCAAAAAGTTTTTTGAGTAAGACCTTATGCTCTTTTAACTGAACTGGGAACACTGACAGTTATTTGCAAAGTAATTGCCTCCTATGAGTGTTTGGTAGTACTTTGTGCTCCAATTTCATTTGCATTGCTTCTGATGTACTCCCTCCGTCCGGAAAAGCTTGTCCCAAGCTTGTTCCTCAAATGGATGTATCTAGCACTAATTCGGTGCTAGATACATTCATTTGAGGGACAAGTTTTTCCGGATGGAGGGAGTATGAATGAACTATTTTCCTCATTTGGTAATTAACGAAACCGACGTTTTTCTTCATGAGAACAGATATTTTTGTAGTGTACAGTACAATTGTTTTTGTTAGTTACCCTCCCTATAAACCTATTGTACTCATTTATCAAGTTTGCATTGTTAATATATCCAGAATTAGTTGTGACTGCAAAGTGCAGAAGAGTGTGTGATGTGAGAGGAAAGGTACGGGGTGTTGTCTGTTGCGTGAGTAGGATGGGAAGATGGAGATAATCAAAGGGTCACGCACGGCTGTATCGGACGGCTGTACATGCGGTTGATCTTTTTCTAAGATTAACCAGCTGATTTGTACCAAATGATAGAAGAAAATGATTTCAAATCACAACATTTCATTCGTTCATATGGAATTACAACAAGTTCTCACTGATATACATGGATCCTGCTCTCATCGTAGCAACAGAGCATATCCACAACTAGAGATTAGAGCACAAAAATTGCTGAAAGATCAAATGCCTGATTGAAGCTTTGAATAATTAGCTACTGTATAAGGATCTCCTGCATAACTGCACTTTGCCATTAGCTCTAGGCACGCCTTATTTGACCAGTCCAAGGACAGTGAGCGGGAGGGGCAGTCGTCGACCAGCGCGCGCACGTTGCGCAAGAGGCGACGGGGAGCTGGCGGAGACTACGAGTGGTGAGTGGTGGTGGCGACCTCGAGCGGTCGGCACCAACGGCGAGAAGGCAATCACCGCGACGAGCGCCCATTTGATGTCCCGACGTCCGAACACGTCCGGACGTCTGAGCAAGAAATGTACGTATGAGGGAGAAATGAGTTTTGACCTTCAAAAAGAGCTTAACCATTTGTTTGATTTCTTCATGCCTCGTAGCCCGTAGCAACGCACGGGCATTCTACTAGTAAACTGTGGTTTCTGAAGCATCAGGGCTCAGGATCGATCCTAGATGTTACACTTTGTGCATGTATGAATCAAGGTGACATTGTTTGTTCCTTGTTTTTATCTTAATTTGATCTCCGCTTAATCTGATCTTCTGAGACACGTAACTGAAATTAGACGATTACTCTTAATGCAAAGCCTTTGGGAGAAGCATGTGATGGGAGAAATTTAACAGAACACTATATAGTTTATTCATGGATTTCGTCATTAATTTCATAACAAAGGGAAATATGTACATATAGTGTTTGTAATTTACTTCATGAGCCTGGTCTAATTTTTTTTGTATCATCTCTTTGAAATTCCTGAAATTGTTTTCACCTATATGTAATACCTGGAACGAACATGCGAATTTCAGAGTTTAACCGCCTTATGATCAGGCGTCTAACCGCTAAGTGTTAAAACACCGACTAAGTACCTACAACTTACCTGTACCTAAAACACCGTTGTTATAGGTGCTTATACATGTGTTGTTCAAACACTAAACGATCTGGCGTTTCAATGTTCATCATGCGGGTAGACGCTACACTGGGATGCCATGCTGGCGGGCTATCGTCGGCGCCCGTCAAAAGCACCTCCTTCTAAGGCGGCTACACGGAGAGGTGTGATTCAGGACGACCATGGTCCACTCGCACCCATGCTCGGTGCCATCCGATTAATACTGCTTTCACGGGGATACGAGCCAACTTATCACTCAAACTTCAAAGATTAAGCTAATTCTAGAACAGTATCGGGGACAAGGACTATGCCCTTTCTTTTCTGAATCTACGTGGGCCCAAGTAGTGCCCCAATGCTGATTCCCCTCTCGGTTGTCCCATGCAAATAAACCAATTAGTATATCTTTAGATATTTATTTACAGAATGGCTACAGTGCACGCATGGTACATCGATGCTTTTATGTGTGTTCATGTTTTTTTTTCATGCAAAAAGGATACTTTTGCGTTCTTACAAGAAAAAACTCTTGTGCTCTAAAAAAAGATTTCACATGCTTTCACATAACTATCTTTATCCCGTTGTTGCTACGATTTTATTTTTCAAGAAATTACTTAAAAGATATAGATGACCCAAATGACCATGTTGATGTACAGACATGTAAAAAAATAAATAAAATGTTGTTGCGCATAACGAGGCAATACAAAATGTTGAACAGTGCTAACCGCATGGAGAAAACTAGTACATGCACCATGCAAAGTTCCTACTATTTTATTCCCTATGGCACTTATCATGCAGTAGGTTTATTAGCAACACTGGGGCTATTAAACTGTGATTGATGATTCTTGCCATAAAATATGTTGGGCGTTAGGCTCAAGTCCCAAACATGATGTGAGATGATGTACGGCACCGAGTATAGGTGCGGTCGAACCATGATCCCAAGCAACATTACTGCGGCTACACGTCTAAGTTAGGAATAGCATCTCGTAGAGTAGAGAAGCAGTCTCTCTAGTTCTTTCCTCTCTTCTTATGTTAGCATTTGAGCAAAGAGAGAAAAATAACGACGTTTGGCTGCACTTTCAAACAATTTGGAGGCGATTACGAAGATGTTGCAATTGAAGAAAAGATAGATCATGGTAAGATCTTTCCATTTTTTTTGTTCACATGCACACTGGTTTTGCTCTGTATGATTAGTCCCTAATTACATATTTTCTGGTGTATTTGATAGTAGTTGGTCATTTAGAGGAGTGTTTTGGAGCATTTGGAACAGGATTTGTCGTGAGAAGTAAACTAAGAAGTTGAACATCAACGTCCGAGCTATGCAATACATATATTCTTTTTACGTGCACCGATCAGATGGTTTTTTAGTAGTACATACATCTTTCTCCACGTCATATCTAGTCAGCAATTAAGACATCTATCACAGTAGGTCATCTGCTTAGCTGTTTCTAGAACCCCATGTTGGTCGGAAATTTGAAATATATCGACTAATCTATAATCTATAATACCTAAATAGTGCATCCCCACTATCCTATTTCTCTTAACATGCAGCCTATCCACATCAGCAACCCGACCACATCATCGTTGCTTTACTGAATGACATGGGGGGGCCACCATGGGTTGACTGGACAGATCACATCCTCTCCGGTGCTTCACGTGACTCTCGATTCCCCACCACAAACGCACACTTGAAACCGGTGAGAACATAAATGATCCGCACGATGGATAGCAGCCGTCTACACATTTATTGGTGCCCGTTCCTCTTCAACTTCCACGCTATTTTCCAGAAGAACCTGATGGATTTTCTTCTCCATCCCATGGTCGCCACCACAGCTGGGTGTCCGCACCCACTCTTTCTCCAGATTCGCAATTTTCCCCTCTCGGAAAGCCAACGTGAGGAAGCCTCCGCCGTACCGCATGTGCTGGAGCCCTCACGCCAACTCCACAGCGCGACCTTATCCTGTCCGTCCTCGTCCGTTTGTAAAACGGACAAATCAGACAGCCCAGCGCGCAGGCGCAAACGGACATTTGTCCGTTTTGTATCCGCTTTCGACTCGTCCCAGCCTAAACTTGGTCTGGTTTTGAGGTCAAAGCGGACAGAATGCGGACGTTTTCCTCGCCCGTGCGTCCGGCTGCGTCCGCGCATGCAGATGATGGCCCCATCTGTCATCGAAACAAAAAGGGACCCACCCACCCATCTCTCTCTCTTCCTTTTCACCCACCATCCCACCAACCACGCAAGGCCGGCGCGCATCCGCACGGCGCGGCGGGCGGCGGGGAGCGGCAAGTGTGGCGGGGCGGGCAGGCCGCGGTGGCGCAGGCGAAGGCGCGCAGGCCGCGGTGGCACAAGCAAGGGTGGGCAGGACGGGGTGGCGCGGCGGGTGGCGGTGAGCGGCAAGTACGGCGGGGCGGGCAGGCCGTGGAGAGCTCGGCTACGGCAACAGCAGCACGGAGCAGGGGGCG
>NC_057799.1:626730001-626738154 GCF_018294505.1 Triticum aestivum
GCGAATGGCGAGCGCGGCGGGCGGTCGAGCTGCGACGCGCGTGCGGTTTGTCGCTGACGGGCGAGCACGGCGCGCGGGCTGCCGCGGTCGGCCTGGCGAGCGGCGGCCGCTTGGGAGGGCGACGCCGGCTGTCTTTTATGTGTTTGAAGAACTGACCGAGCCGGACAATATTTGGGATGGGTGTGCTGCGGTGGGCGCTCGGCCGACGCAAATCCAAATTCAGGCGGACACGACCCTATTGGCACCTCCAAACGGGCAAATCCGAACAAAGCGGACGTCCGTTTGAGGTCGTGCGGTGGAGTTGGCCTCCCTGCTACCACAACGACGTCGCGGACGCCTGCTCGGTGTGGAATCTGAATCCCTCAATGGGTACGGGAAGCTCCCACCGTCACTCATCTATTTCTGGTAGCTCGTGTGCTGGACGGGAGACAAATCCAGAGCCCTTGCTGCCGCCGCCCCCTCCGCGTCTACCAGTCCATCTACGGGTACACCTTCTTCCCTTATGAACTGTTCACTCTACTAGCCTGATATGATGTGTTTATTAATTCCCGATCCATGGACTCTTGCTTCTTACCCGTTCAATTTATTCATGTACCAGATTCGAGGTGCTTGGGTTTGATTGGAGTAAGGGATCAGTGTTTTTCCATCTGCAGTTAACTGGCTACAAGCAACACTGCTTATTTTGTTGCAGCAAACTATAAGTTGTTGGATGCACTACTGTTAAACTTCCTTCAAACTGGTCAGTGTATGATGCCCGGGTTGTTACCTCACTCATTTTCATCTGCCATCTCCTTTTCCTCAGTCGTCTCTTGAGGTAGATTTGGATAACTAGCGAGTTTAGTTTATGTGAAACTGTATCTTTGTTGAGAGTTGTTTGCAGGCAGGCCGTTGCTACTGATGCAGCCAAATTAATTTACCATGCATGTTTTTCACAGCAGCTCCCTCTTTGATATTGACATCTTCACCTCTGTGCCATGTTTCGATATTGGGTTGTCGATCTGACAAATGTGTTCATATCCTGGATCTAATTTTCTTAACTCAGGATTGAAGTTTTAGTAGAAATCTGAAGATGACACATGATGGTTCAGTTATTAATGTTAAGTACATTAGAGAAGAAACTGCAAGCACCTGAATAACCTGCCGAAATCTATAATTACACAGAGGAAACTGGATGTGTCCAGGACTCTGGGGCCATGGTTTAGCCATGGTGATTATATTGTTCGACTGAGAAGGTGTTCTTCTCCGACAAGTGATGATATAGGGTTACCACGATACTTACATATTTCCTGGATGGCACCAAGAACCTTGCCCGTCAACAGGTAAATACTCCCTTATCTTAATCCCCAGTTACATCTCTCAAATTAAGCTCGCCATGCTATTTATTTTCTCATACAAGTTATAGTTCCCAGAGAAATTTGGAGTTCCCGTTGTCTGTTCCTATTCTACTAGGCTAATACTCATCTATTATCTTGCTACTTACCATGAATTTACACTATATGATTTTTTTATTTTTTTAACTCTCATTGTCATGCCTTCTAATTATGTTAGTAGATGAATGGATATTTTGTTTCCCGCATTTTTTTGGATATTTTGTATTATTTGCCATCCTACGATACATGTTTAACAGCTGTTCTTCTCCATCACGGCATCTCCCCAATGTAATTAAAGGCACAGGAAACTGATAGAGGCGACCGAGCAGTCCGCGCATGGATTAAATTTTGTTACCTTCTTCCCTTAATCATCTAATTAAGCACCCATGTCATTAGTATTTCAGAGCATCTCCAGCCGCGCCCCCAACAAGCCCCCCAGGCGACTTTTCGACCGCCGGCGTCAAAAAATCGGCCCAGTCGTGCCCCCAGGGGCCCATTTTTCGCCGGCTCGGGCCGAAATTGGCGCTGGCGGACACAACTCGAACCCGGCGCGCTGGGGGGCGCTCGGGAGCGCCGGGCGAATATTTTTTGGCGCGAAAGCACCGTGGGCCAGCCGCGTCAGCGACTGGACTCGCTTCTCGCCGCTTCGTCGTCCTCATCGCCTCGTTTCCCGCGGCGAATCAATGCCAAAGCTGCGCGCGCTGCCTCGCCGGTCAGCCTCCATTGATGCCTCACGGGCGGCGCAGTGAAGGCCGGTCGACGCGCGTCCCCTCGCCTGCCACGCCTCCCGCCACGCGTAACGCGCCGGCCAAGCCTACCGCGCGGCGCCTCCGCCTATATAAGCCGAGAACCAGCGCGCCGCGCCGGAGACACGCACAAACACTCCACCGCCGACGCGCCCATTTCTCCCCCTTCCTCCTCTCGCCGTCTCCAGCTCAGAAGGATGGCCGAGCGATTCCCAGGCGACGGCGCGGCGGCGAATGGCTTCGGGCGCCGCCATCTGCACGAGGACGAGGCTCGCCTCCTCTTCGAGGCCGAGTACCCGGTCTCGCCGGACATGCGGGTGCCCGGGGCGTGGAGGATCAGCGCCGACGGTGTGCCAGTGCCACCACCACCCATCGGGGCGGCGCGACGTGAGGAGATCGCACGTATCCGCGCGTCCCTGCCGCGGGCGGCGAGGGAAGGCCCGCGGCACACCCCGGACAGCCCGCTCTGGGAGGCCTACTTCCGCCGCCGACACGCCGAGCAGCTCGAGGCGACGAACGGCGCCGTGCCCTCCGGCAGGCTCAACTCCGAGGGCCGGCGCCGGTGGTGGGGCGTGCCCGGCCGCACGTTGGAGGCCGTCCTCGAGTACATCGAGGGCGGCAACACGCCGCGCCTCGAGTACCCCGCTCCCCCGTCCTTCTCACGCCGCCGGGGGAGCTCCTGGACGCCGAGGCGTATGGAGCGGCCCGGCGCGTCCTCCTCCTCGTCCGGGCGCTCGTCGGGATCTCCCTGCCTCCGCCCCGCCAAGCCGGAGCCCCAGGACACGCCTGTCAGCGCGCGCACCCGCAGCTCCGGCGTCCGCATCGGCGACTCCACCCCCCCATCCGGCCGCTTCGTCCTCGTCGAGCCCAAGCCGGAGCCCGGCCTCCCCGCGGAGTACGAGGAGATAGCCCGGCGCGGCTTCTCCGACGAGGACACCCTACAGTGGGCGCGGGACGACTAGCTGCGCGACGAGATGGTCCGGCAGCGCCGGGCCCTGGAGGAGATCGAAGCCCGCAAGCGCGGGCGCGAGGACGAGCACGGCGTCGTGATCCTCGACAGCGACGACGACGAGGACGCCCCCGGACGGTCCAACCCGCCGCGCCAACCGGGGGAGGGATGCAGCAGGGACGGCGGCGGCGGAGGCGGCGGTGCCGACGATGACGACGACGGCGGCGACTACACGCGGTTCTACAGCCTCCTCGGCATGTAGAACTGCGAGGGCGGGTGGCGGGCGGCGGGGAACGGCGAGGCAGACGGCGAGGAGCGGCGATGGAGACGGCGAATGGCGGCCCCTAGTAGTTTTTTCTTTTTTTAAATATGTTTAAGTTTGAACGAACTCGCCGAAGTTTGCAATGAATTTGCGCCGTGTTTGTGCCGTGTTTAAATTTTTCAAAAAACTATGGGCGCCGCGACTGGGGGCATCACGCCCCCAGCGCGCGGGTTAGCGCCGGTGCGCCCCCAGGGGGCGATTTTTAGCCCCTCCTGGGGGGCCAACGGCTGGAGATGCTCTCACCTATCAATTCATCATTTCCTATTCCTCTACATTGCTCCCCCTTAATTGAGCAATTCAAGACATCTTATATTCTCATTTGCCCCATTTGCTTCCGTTTATGTCAAATCGTTTCTCATCGCCATCCCAAAAAAAGTAGCTGCTCTACCTAAAAATAAAAATCAAGGTAGCTGCACTCACAGAGGCTGCTCTCGAACCAAAGGCAGCCTAATACTGCTGCTATTCTGCTACACTGATGTGCAGTGGCAAATTTTTCTAGGTCACATTGGCAGTCACCATGTTTATTGCAGAGGAAGGTCTAAGATGTGCCATACATTTTCATTCTTTATTCAAGTTTGGTCGGACAAGAGCGGTTTGTGGGATTCCAAATTTCCAATGTTGTTGTGTCGCTTCCAGACCTCCAAGATGAAAACGTAAAGTAGAGACATACATCACTGTGCATTGCTCTTTCTTATTGAATGATTTTTCCCGTGATATATGTCCACACCACAACTAAATTATTGTACTCAGTATGTTTATCTAATTTATGCAGTTAACATTTTGAACAATTTTTTTCTTTGTAACTGTCAAAACATGCTACCTTTTTGGTGTTATGCTGCTATTGTCATGTCGAAGAATGGATTGTGCTACTCTTACAACTATTTACGTATGAGTGATTGCTTCGCGCTATATTATTTGTACCCACTTTGTGTTAACCTATCAGCACTACAAATTTGTAACAACATCATGGTGTCTACCTTCAGAGATTATCCGCATGATATTTTAAGTTGGCTAAAATTAAGTTATGGTTGTTTACGTCTTGCTGTAGCTTTAGAGAGTTGTTCTTCTGGATTGTTGGTAAACTGTGATATCTTATTTCCTATGACAGAACAACAAAACATAGCCGGTTATGGTACATGGAGGGCTGCTCATGAGTAATGTATATCTCAATTGACTACTCATGTCCTGCTTGAGGACATGATGATTAGGTTTCAAGGGCACTTTACCTGTATTGTCATATCACCATAGTTAATTTGCATGTCCCTTTTGTCCCGTGTTTAAAACTTGGCTATATCAATTTGAACATTTCTGTACAGCTGAATGAATGCCTTATTTGAAGTCACTTCGGGCCAACCAAGTATGCTAGAATAATTTCAATGCTTTTAAAAGCCACCTGACTACTAAGGAGAGGAATCCATGTACATTAGTGATAAATATCTTTATGTTTGGGAAAAACGATTTTGTTCAACATTTTTAAATGTAGTAAAAATATACCATTGCACCTATAACATCAACATTTCAAGCCATACTTCCTTTTAATCCAATGTACCACTTTCTTCATGGAAGGCATCCAAGTCGTACTTGCGGCAGCTCGAGCTAACATCACATTTATTTATCACATGGATGTATGAGTGCCAATCTTCCATTGTCCAGATGTAACATTGATGGTGAATGAATTAACCTGCTTCATTTGAAATAACAAACATGAACACAGTTCTGGTTACATTCTTTTCCGCTGTTGGTCAACCCCTTTTAGTTTGCCACCCATCATTGTATCATTTTCATTTATACACAATCTGTCTGTGCAGACGTTCATTCCATACATGCATGGTTTCTTCTTGGATGCCTTGGGCTCGAGCTGCCGCAAGTAGGACTGACATGCACAGTATCGTTGCCACAACCGCCGTCAAGTCCAGGTTATGACTACTGACCTCTGTTGCCTCCCATGGTCTCACCTCTTCCTTTTTAGGATTTCTTAGGTGATGTAACCGTTGACCTTGGAGAATAATGTCGCTACTGAATTTGACTGATCTGAGTCCGATGGAATTTATGCATGTGCACATATTCATTGTTCCATTTCTTATCCGAGTCCAATGGAATTCATGCATGTGCACATATTCATTGTACCATTATAGTCATGTATCATTCTTAAATATTTTTGTCAAATCACGATCATTGTTTTGTTGATCCTTTTAAGAGCCAATATGATGAGTAAAACACCAATTTTATGCAATATTTTCCGCAGCAACGCGCGGGGAATCATCTAGTAGCAAATAACCCTACTCTAACTCCTGATGTAGTGCTTGATTGTATACAAGAGAAGGTAACAACAGAGATGAATGATATGTTGTGTGCTCCGTTTTCCGAGAAGGAAATTTCAGATGCACTGTTCCATATCGGTCCTTTAAAGGCTCCTGGTACGGATGGTTTTCCCGCTCAATTTTATCAACGTAACTGGGCAGTTGTGAAAGGTGAAATAATTGCAGCAGTGATGGATTTCTTCATAACGGGGGTGATGCCGGAAGGAGTAAATGACACGGCAATTGTTTTAATCCCCAAAGTTCAATTCCTAAAAGAACTCAAGGATTTCCGACCGATTAGCTTATGTAATGTTATTTATAAGATAGTCTCCAAGTGCTTGGTTAACTGTTTGCGCCCTATTCTTTTTGCTTTAATTTCGGAGAACCAAAGTGCTTTTATTTCTGGGAGGCTAATCACAGACAACTCCATCATTGCATTCGAGTGTATTGATTATATTCAGTCAGTTGGAGATAATTCACCGGCAAGTTGTGCATATAAATTGGACCTGTCCAAAGCATATGACAAGGTGGACTGGAGAAGGCCCTAGGCAAGTGGGGTTTTTCTCATAGGTTGATTTCTTGGATCATGGCTTGTGTGTCGTCAGTGAAGTATTCTGTAAAATTAAATGGAAAACTTTTAGAGGCTTTTAACCCATCCCGTGGCCTCAGACAAGGTGATCCTTTGTCCCCTTTTCTATTTCTCTTTGTTCTTGATGCGTTATCTCGGTTGGTGAACAAAGCTGTGTCGGAGGAGGGTTTGGAAGGAGTTAAAATCTGTCGGCGTGCACCAACGATTTCACACTTGTTATTTGCAGACGATTCATTACTGTTTTTTCAAGCCACAGAACAGCAAGCTACTATGGTGAAAGGTTTGTTGAGCACTTATGCGAGGGCGACGGGTCAACTTATAAACCCATCAAAGTGTTCCATTCTTTTCTCTAGTAATTGTAATGAAGTGGCATCCTCCGAAGTGAAGAAGATCTTGGATGTTACAAGTGAAGTATTTGAACCTAAATACCTTGGGTTACCAGTACCAGAAGGAAGAATGCACAAAGGAAGGTTTGAGACTACACAGGAAAGAATTCGTAAGAGGCTAGTTGACTGGAGTGAGCAGTTTATGTCTATAGGTAACAAGGAGATTTTGATCAAAGTAGTAGCTCAAGCGATACCCACTTATATTATGAGTGTTTTCCGATTACCTATGTTGGTTTGTGATGAACTCACCAAGATGATGAGGCAGTACTGGTGGGGAGTTGACAAGGGTAAAAGGAAATTGGCATGGTTGAGTTGGGATAAGTTGAGACTCCCCAAGTGCAAGGGGGGTATGGGGTTCAGAGACATGCACGCTTTCAACCAAGCCTTGCTTGCAAAGCAGGCCTGGAGATTAATTGAAACCCCTAACAGCTTATGCGCTTGTCTACTGAAGTCAAAGTATTTTCCAAATGGCAGTCTACTGGATACTATTTTCAGTGGACATTCTTCGGCTGTATGGACTTGATCTTGTGAAGAGAGGTTATACACTACCGGAAAACGGTCCTACCCCGACGGCCAAACCTATGCCTACGGCTGCCGTCGGCCTAGTTTGAGCTATGCCGACAGCCCAGTCCTGGCCGTCGGCCTATCCTGGCCGTCGGGTTACACAGAGCTATGCCGACGGCAGCCGTCGGCACAGAACGGCCATCGTCGTAGATTCAGACATCCCGACAGCAGCTGTCGGCATAAACCAGCCGTCGGCATACCTGTGGGCCCGGCGACCCCACCCGTGACTGGCGGCTAACGCCGTCAACCCTATGCCGACGGTCGGGACGGGCGGCCGTCGGCATATCTCCGCATGCCACGTCACCGATCCGCAGCGTAGGTATGCCGTCGGCATAGGTGCAACGTCACTGATCCGCGGCACGGCCGCTCCCAAAACCCTGCCGTTTCTATGCCGACGGCAATGCCGTCGGCATAGCTATTTTTTGTACATGCTTTTTTTGCATATGTTTTTATGCTTTTTTTACATATGTTTTTATGCTTTTTTTAAAAATATGTTTTTATGCTTTTTTATGTATTATATGAATATATATGTAGTTTGTAATTTTTTCCATAGATTATGAATATATATATAGTTTGTATTTTTTTTCGAGCACATTAATAATGTGCCGTCATGTTCTTTTGAATATAGGTCCTTATATTTTATTAAAATCAAAAACAGCTATGCGACAGAAGTTTAGTGGCGGTTGCAAACTCCCGGCACCCGTCTCCGGAGTGTGACCCCCTCACGTTCGCGGTGTGCCCCCCCCCCTCACGGACGGCGTCGCCGCCAGCATCTGGAGGGCGGAAACAGCCGCATCGGGTCTATACGGAGGGGACGTTGCTCCCAAGTGTTTCTATGGGATGACCTACCACAACCGGGTGGTGTTGTGGCATGTTCGAAGAGGCGGCACGCATCTCCGGGGCGTGGCCCCCCTAACGGATGGCGCT
>NC_057799.1:626738581-626740228 GCF_018294505.1 Triticum aestivum
CGGGTTTGGCCCCCCTCACGGACGGCGCCACCGCCGGCACCTGGAGGGGAGAAACGGACGCGTCGGGTCTACACGGAGGGAATCTTGCTGTGGGTCTGGCCCGGATGTTGCTCCAAAGTGTTCCTATGGGCTGACCTAACACAACCGGGTGGAGAGGTCCACTGGTCAAATCCCGACCGTGCAAAGTCAAAGGGCTAGATCCTGTGGTGAAACGCTATAGGGTTAGGCGGGACGGGGGCCCTTGGGGGTAGCAATGCCACCGGAGCGTCGCACCAGGCCCTCATACATGCGGGGTGGTGTGGTGGCATGTCTGAAGAGGCGGCACGCGTCTCCGGGGTGTGGCCCCCCTCACAGACGGCGATGACACGGTAGTAGACGTTCTGCGGTAACGATGCGGCATGAATATTATTAAATACTCGGAGCGCGATAAAATCATGAGTTTTTTACACGACGTGGGCACATGTGCTATAGGACCGATGGTATTTTTTCTTAAATTTTCGTGATGGAGAAGTATCTGAACACTTCCCTCTACGCGGATTGCTCGCGCGTCTACGACTGTGGCCGGCGGCCTCCGGGGGCTAGCATGCCGTCAAATCTTGCGTAGGCAGCGTCTCACAAGTCTGGAAGTGTTGTGGCGGTTGCAAACGGCCGGCACGCGTCTCCGGGGTGTGCCCCCCTCACGGACGGCGCCGCCGCCGGCACCTGGAGGGGGGAAACGGACGCGTCGGGTCTACACGGACGGGATCTTGCTGTGGGTCTGACCCGGATGTTGCTCCCAAGTGTTCCTATGGGCTGACCTAACACAACCGGGTGGAGAGGTCCACTGGTCAAATCCTGTCCGTGCAAGTCAAAGGGCTAGATCCCGTGGTCAAACGCCATAGGGTTAGGCAGGACGGGGGCCCTGGGGGTAGCAATGCCACCGGAGCGTCGCACCGGGCCCTCATACATGCGGGGCGGTGTTGTGGCATGTCCGAAGAGGCGGCACGCGTCTCCGGGGTGTGGCCCCCCTCATGGACGGCGATGACACGGTAGTAGACGTTCTGCGGTAACGATGCGGCGTGAATATTATTAAATACACGGAGCGCGATAAAATCATGAGTTTTTTACATGACGTGGGCACATGTGCTATAGGACCGATGGTAATTTTTCATAATTTTTCGTGATGGAGAAGTATCTGAACACTTCCCTCTACGCGGATTGCCCTTCGCATGTCTACGACTGTGGCCGGCGGCCTCTGTGGGCTAGCATGCCGCCAATCTTGCCTACGCGGCTTCTCACAAGTCTGAAAGTGTTGTGGCATGTCCGAAGAGGCGGCACGCATCTCCGGAGCGTGGCCCCCCTAACTGACGGCGCCGCCGCCGGCACCTGGAGGGGAGAAACGGACGCGTCGGGTCTACACGGAAGGGATGTAGATGTGGGTTTGGCCCGGATGTTGCTCCCAGGTGTCCCTGTGTGCTGACCTGACACAACCGAGTGGAGAGGTCCACTGTTCAAAGCCCGTCCGTGGAAAGTCAAAGGGCTAGATCTCGTGGTCAACCGCTCCAGGGTTAGGCGGGACGGGGGCCCTAGGGGGTTAGCAATGCCACCGGAGCGTCGCACCGGCCCCTCATACATGCGGGGTGGTGTTGTAACATGTCCGAAGAGGCG
>NC_057799.1:626740596-626751550 GCF_018294505.1 Triticum aestivum
TGGGTCTACATGAAGGGGATGTAGCTGTGGGTTTGCCCCGGATGTTGCTCCCAGGTGTCCCTGTGTGCTGACCTGACACAACCGGGTGGAGAGGTCCACTGGTCAAAGCCCGTCTGTGGGAAGTCAAAGGGCTAGATCTCGTGGTCAACCGCTCCAGGGTTAGGCGGGACGGGGGACCTCGGGGGGTAGCAATGCCACCGGAGCGTCGCACCGGCCCCTCATACATGCGGGGTGGTGTTGTGGCATATCCAAAGAGACGGCACGCGTCTCCGGGGTGAGGCCCCCCTCACGGACGGCGATGACACGGTAGTAGACGTTCTGCGGTAACGGTGCGGCGTGAATATTATTAAATACTCGGATCGCGATAAAATCATGAGTTTTTTACACGACGTGGGCACATGTGCTATAGGAACGATGGTAATTTTTCATAATTTTTGGTGATGGAGAAGTATCCGAACACTTCCCTCTACGCGGATTGCCCTTAGCATGTCTACGACTGTGGCCGGCGGCCTCCGTGGGCTAGCATGCCGCCAATCTTGCGTACGCGGCTTCTCACAAGCCTGAAAGTGTTGTGGCATGTCCGAAGAGGCGGCACGCATCTCCGGAGCGTGGCCCCCCTAACTGACGGCGCCGCCGCCGGCACCTGGAGGGGCGAAACGGACGCGTCGGGTCTACACGGAGGGGATGTAGTTGTGGGTTTGGCCCGGATGTTGCTCCCAGGTGTCCTTGTGTGCTGACCTGACACAACCGGGTGGAGAGGTCCACTGTTCAAAGCCCGTCCGTGGAAAGTCAAAGGGCTAGATCTCGTGGTCAACCGCTCCAGGGTTAGGCGGGACGGGGGCCCTAGGGGGGTAGCAATGCCACCGGAGCAACGGGCAACGCACTTCCTTCACAAAACTGGGCATGTTCTCTCTCGATAGCTAGATGCTACCTCGGAAATGGTGCAGTTTACAAGAGGCCTTCAGTTAGGCTTCTGCGAAATGCGCTCAAACTTTTACCACAACCTACAAGGGCCACATGACGCCACCGTGCTAGGTCTCGAGGATTTCCGGCAAAGTATGATTTTTTGTGGATTTTAACGGCTAGATCCGGCATGTTGCTGAGGCACATTTTCACCCTTCGGGGGTGGGGCCTGCCCCTCCTTTGGTTGCACTAGGCCTACACATACCGCAAAGACATCATATATGATTTGACAAACCACTTCTGGACATCATTTCAGGTGGTCGCCATGCAGATCTGTAACTTCCCGCATTGAAACCCTACGAATGCAATAAATGTCTCAAATATTGCAGGCGGCCCCGAAAAATGCCATGTCCTGCCACGTGTCATGCGATGGCCCCCTTTGAGATCACGAGAAGTATCGAGGTCAACGGAGAAACGGGCAACACACTTCCTTCACAAATCGGACAAGTTCTCTCTCTATAGCCATATACTACCTCGGAGATCGTGTAGCTTACAAGCGGCCTCCGGCCAGGCTTCTGCGAAACGCGCTCAAACTTTTCCCACACATTACAAGGGCCATATGATGACACCGTGCCAGGTCCCAAGGATTTCCGGCATCATATGATTTCC
Source organism: Triticum aestivum (assembly GCF_018294505.1). Taxonomy (NCBI): domain Eukaryota; kingdom Viridiplantae; phylum Streptophyta; class Magnoliopsida; order Poales; family Poaceae; genus Triticum; species Triticum aestivum. The sequence goes on from NC_057799.1 coordinate 626,742,169, forward strand.
CGTGGATTTTAACGACCAGATCCGGCATGCCGCCGAGGTACATACACCCCCGGGTGGTGGGTCCTGCCCGTCCTTTGGTTGCACTAGGCCTACACGTACCGTGAATACATCATATATGGTTTTACAAACCACTCCTAGACATCATTTCAGGTGCTCGCAGTTTACAAGCGGCCTCCGGTCAGGCTTCTCCGAAACGCGCTGAAACTTTACCACACCCTACCGTGGCGGGCTCGGCCCGGTCGGGAAGCATGGGAAGGAGCGAGCCGTTTAGACCGATGCCCTTCTCCAAAATTGTTAAGTGTTTACTCGGAATAAGAGGAGAAAATACAATTGCAATAGCTTAAATCTCATTGGTGGAACCAGTTGTGGCATGGATGATGACATGGCTCACATCTACCCATCCATCTCTCCACACCACATGCCACATCCACCCATCTAAAGAAAAGGAGGAAAAAAAGAAAAAGAAAAACAAGACAGAAACCCACCGCACGCCTCCCCCTCTCCCTCTCTCGCTCGTCTCTCCCTGCTCCCTCCCCCCACCCACGAAACCCTCGCCGCCGCTGTCTACGCCGCTCGATTCCGGCGTGTTCCGGCGGCCCTCGCCGGCGCGCAGCACAGATCCGTGCTCCCGTGCCGCCTCTCTTCCCTTCCCTCCGGCCAGATCCGCCTTTGGCGGCCCCGAGAGCTCACCCACGACCCCTCCCCATGGCTAGGGTTTCGAGGGTGGCGTCCCCTCCAAATCCGGCGTGTCGCTGGCGACTCTGCTCCGCCATCTTCGACGCCCACCGCAAGTCCCACGGGCGGCTCCGCCTCGTGGTCAGTGCTCCTGCACCCGGTGGCTGCGGGGCGGACGCACGCGGCGGGTAAACTCCGGCGAGACGGCGGCCCCCTCCACGGCGTGACGGCGGTGCACTGCATTGGCTAAAGCATCCCCATGGTGAGCCCCTCTGCACTCCTCTGTTCCCCCCTTTTCCTTGTATAATGATGCTTCACATTGCTTGATATGAATGTGATTTTGGTCAATCTTCACTTCCGCCTAGCTAGCTAAAAGAAACGTGTGTTTGTTTATGTATGCTATAACAAATCACGTACGTGTATGCTAGCTAAAAGAAGCAACCAAGCTAGTAGCTTAATTGATATACAGGAAACTAGCTAGATGTGCCTCTCTAACAGTGTGTTCATCAGGCTGCTCTCAGGTATCGTTTGAGTGCGCCAATTAGTTCGGCCAGCCTCTATGATTTATTCTGATAGTTGCTGGAGTACTTCTATTTGTGAAAAATTCGATGCAACAAAAAAAATGTTAATCAGTCCGCTCTCTCAAAGTCAAGTTTGGGCTGCTGCATATGAATGGATTTTTTTTCTCAGTTTGGGAGCTAGGTACTGGTGGAGTTTGGTGTATCCATAGTCCGCTCTCTCAAATGTTAATCAGCCTCTGTGATTTTTTTTCTCAGTTCTAGAGATGCAGGGAGGGAGGGACGTCCATGGATTGGACTGCAAGGATTGGATGCAAACCAATGCACATGAGGAGGAGAGATGCAAGCCATGCCATGACCTGAAGGTCCCTGCCGTGAACCCCTTCCCTTCACGTGTATAATCATGCTCAACATATGATTTTTTTAATCTTCAATTCAGCCTAGCTAGCTGTTGTAGTACTTGCTTGTCTCCTTCCAAATGTTGCCCCAGTTCGTTGAGCTTCTTATTGCTCCAAGTAGTACTGCTATTTTTCTGCTCTGCGATTTGATGTGCATGGTTCCAGGCTCCCAGTCTACCACTTTTGTTGCTGTGATGTCGAGCTCTGCTTTCTTTATTATCACGAGTTGCAAAATTAGTAGGAACTAAACTTTTGTTAACTTGTTGGCTGAACCAATGGAACTACTGTTATATTTGATTTGTCGCTCAACTAGTTCTGCAATGATTGGATCGAATGATGGCATGACCCTACTGTTATCATTGCAATTATCTTGGTCTTATAGATGTTATTGTTCCTGTCATATAGCACATGCTACTTTCTTTATTAGTTGGCTGCTGGTTCTATTTGTTCATATGTACAAGTGCTAATGTTTCTTTGTTATCTTATAAAGGATATAGTCCTTCATTTGTATATAGCTGTAACTCTCTTATTGATCAACATATACTGATTCGTCTCTTTACTGCAATTACTCTGTAGTTCATGATTTGCTCCCGTAGTGGTATAAAATTATAGTTTCTCTTTCAAGCTGGTACTGTGTTTGATATATATTAGTCTTTATCTAAATACCATGTATTGGTATTTCTTGTATGGTTTAGTACATCATCTACTGGTGGTTTAGTTGTATATTGTACAGGACATAGTCCTGATGGTTGCATGTAGTGATAATTCTTTCTTTGCATTAGCTATTTCATATGTTTCAGATGATTTAGATGCATGCTTATACTCCTATCTATACCAGGTGCATGTGTTGTGCTTGTGTACCTGTATACAGAATAGTACCCATGTGTAAGTGGGTGTATGTGTTCTGCTTACAGCAGATGTTTAGTAAATGTGCTATCAATGGCCTATTTCTTCTTGCAGGTTATGGACTATATCTTTTCTTGCCAATTCCCTCTCTCTTAAATCTGATTTGAACAGATGCTACACTTGTCTCTTCACTTTCTTTCTTTCTCCTACTCTCACTGATAAGAACATGTGCTCCTTCATCTTGCCATGCCAATGATGGTGTCCTGAGGCTCTCATCGTTACTTAACAACAGATGCTGCACTACTTGATCCAATGATGCAATAGTCCTAGCACTACTAGGCTGCCTGAGGACAATCCCTACTTCAAACCCTACCTCTGGGCTAGTTGATTAGTAGTGGGTTAGTTGGATTTCATCTGAAAACTAACCCAAGCTTAATTGAGGGACCCCCTAATCATGGAGTTAGTGCTAGTTTGAATTGATCTTTGGGTTTGGCTTTGATCTATACTTTGCTGGCTCTACTTCTGTCTTGGGCTATTGGCTCCATTTATGCAGTGTTGGCTCTCTTCTACTGTTTCTTTGATCAACTTAATCTGATTGGGGTTTGACTAATGTTTCCAAATTCCTAAGTGCTAGATCCTACAGTAAAGGCATTTTGCTAAGGGGAATGCTGCATTTAAACCTTGATCAAGTTTTTCCTGTTTGTTGTTTCTTGTTTTGCAGGTTGATGAACTGCAAGAAAGAAGCAGAAGATGAAGAACTAGATAGTTTAGTATAGGTTTAGTTTAGGACTTTTTCTTTCTTCTTTTATTTCTTTTTCCTCTAAGTGTAATTCCTGAATGCTTGTAATTGACATTTATATTAATAAAGTCTATTGTTTATTATTCAGACCAAATAATTGTAGTGTTCCATATATTATGAATATAGTTTCTTTTATTCACTTTTTGCAATATCACTTGTATTATTTCTTCATCAATATAGGTTTGCATATATGCCTACGATCTCCTAGCTTAGACGATGAACTGTCATATTTCTGCATAATCCCATATTATTCTGCTTTGAAATGCTGTCAAATGAATTGAAAAAGAGAAAACAGGGAAAAAACTATGCCTACGGCAAAGCCGTCGGCATAGATCGGCCCAGGGCTACCCAGGGCGTGCCACGTGGCAGGCTATGCCTACGGCAAAGCCGTCGGCATAGATTTTCATCTATGCCGACGGCTTTGCCGTAGGCATAGCCCTGCCACCAGGATGCACACCGGAGCGACACGTGGCAGAGATCTCCGTCGGCATACCTCTACCACGTGTTGTCCCCTGGTTCGTCAGCGCTTTTGACGGCGTCGTCCGTTGCCGTCAGGCGGAAAACACTGCCGACGGCTGGCCCATGGCCGTCGGCATAGGCACCTATGCCGACGGCTATACTACGCCGACGGTCTGACACATCTACGCTGACGTGATCTACGCCGACGGGGCTATGCCGACGGCAGCCGTAGGCATAGATCTATGCCGACGGCCCTGGGCCGTAGGCATAGGCCGCGAGTCCGGTTGATATCTGGAGGATAGGGGATGGAGCCTCTGTCAGAACGTGGAGGGATCCATGGATTCCCCGGCGAGGTGATTTTAGACCGATTACTCCTACGCGGAATTATCGTTTTAACAGAGTTTCAGATTTTCTGGACAACAATGGTGCTTGGATAATGGAACGTCTTGAGGAACATTTTTGGCCGATGGATATTGTGGAGATTGTTAAAATACGCACTTCCCCTCGCAACAACAGTGATTTCATTGGATGGTTTCCTGAGGCACGTGGTATGTTTACGGCAAAGTCGGCGTATAAATTAGCAACTGAAGCTCATGACGAGGCTTTCGCTGGTGGGGCGTCTAGTGCCAGCCCAAATGGCAGCCGAACCATACGGAGCTCTATATGGAAGACTAATGTCCCACATAAGATGAGGATCATGGCGTGGCGTACAGCAACAGGGTCACTGGCCACTAACCTGGCCAAGAGTAAGCGCAATATCCCAGGTGTTAGTACGTGTCCACTGTGTGGAGTTGAGCAAGAGAGCAGTTTTCATGCGCTTATTGCATGCAGGCATGCTCGGTGTGTATGGGAAGGTGTACGTAAGGTTTGGCCTTTACCTGATGATTCTATGCTAGTGGACACAGGAAAGGATTGGGTGCTTCAGCTTTTGGCAAAATGTTCAGAACATGTAAGAGACCTTGTAATTATGACTATATGGTGGATTTGGCAGCTACGCAATGACAGAACGCATGGGAAGGGTGAGTGCTAGTGCAGGCAACAGTTGATTATCTGGACAGCTATTATAGATCTTTGAATCTTGTTAAGAAGTATAGCATGGAGGAGATTATAAAGGGGAAGATGGTGTCTGATGTGTGCAGCCAGACTTGTAAGAACAATACCTGCCATACTCCCGTCAAGCATTGGCCTCCGGCACCGAAAGGATGGGTGGCGTTTTCTGTGGACGGATCCTTCTCGGTTCATGACGGGTGCGCGTCCGCTGGGATGGTACTTCGAAGTGAGAATGGTAAGTTGATCTTCGCTGCCTACAGATACATCTTCCACTGTAATGACTTCTTAGAAACAGAGATCCATGCCTTGATGCAAGGTATGGCCTTGGCTATTCAGCACTCGGACAAGCCTGTCATTGTCCAATCAGATTCTATAAATGCCCTGGCCACTCTTGGATGAAACACTTTGGTCAGATCGGCCTACGGTCACTTAAATGCTGAGATTAAAGCTCTTATGGTTGATCGAGAGTTGGTTCCACTTAAGATTACTAGAGATCAAAATAGGGGTAGCACATCAACTAGCTTTTTATAGCCGTACTGAGGCTTGTACTGCCGTATGGTTGAATTCGACTCCTCCGTGTTGTGAGGATTTGATGGCTCGAGATTGTAACCCTATCATTATGGAATGAAACTCTCTTTTACCCCGCAAAAAAGAACGTGTGGGGAAGGATTCACATTCACTGCGGCAGGGATACAAGCGGACGCGTCCGCAAAGCAAAAACTAACCTAATTATTGCTATTTAATAGCCGTGCTAATGCAAAATTATTGATGCGGATGCTCGCAGGATTCACGGGCGCGTCCGCCTGCATGCGCACCATCCGGTGACCGGACCCGCTTCTCATGGTGACGGCAAGAAGCTCCAATGGCGAACAGAGGATAGACGTGAGAGAGATAAAAGAGCAAAGGATGGATCGATCCTAATCACCATGAAGCAGCTATGCCTTTGCTTGCCCATCCATCAAAATAATTGCTCACTACACCGGCCATAATATTCCGGCGTCTTTTTTAACTTTAGAGGACAGATCCAAATGATGTTTCCATAACACGACACGCCTGACCTAACTAACTTTCCAGCGCATTTAACTTTAGAGTACAAGCTAACTAACTTTCCAGCGTGTTGTAACTTTAGGGTACAGATCAACTTTCCAGCGTTTTTTTGTTTTCTTTATGACTCTCAGATTGCTCTCATGGGTGGTCTATAAATTCCGTCTGATCTAGTCATGCAATTCATAGTGAACAAGGCGTATGCCAAGAGGATCTCTCCGAGGACGACCTCATCGCTCTTGCCGACGACGAGGGTTAACTGGACCTCGTGGTGGCGGCAACCATGATCTACTGGTTTGACGTCCCGCTCTTCTACACCACGGTCAAGCCCGTCCTGAAGAAGCCCGGTGGCATCCTCACAGTGTGGGGTACAACCTCGACATCCACCAGTTTGGAAGGAGGCTCCAGGAGCGGCTCGATGCAGCCATTGGCCCGTACATTGACCCAAGGGCTCGGATGGCCCTGGACATGTACCGCGAGCTGCCATTCCCATTCGAACCCATCGGCGTGCACTAGTAGAAAACATGGCATTTGTCCCGATTCGTAAGGGCCTCCCGGTTCCTGAACCGGGACTAATAGGTCGGTACTAATGCCTTTCCCTTTTAGTCCCGGTTCTTACACGAACCGGGACAGATGGGCATCCACGTGGCCGCTTCGGGCAGCCCAGGCAGGGGGGCCTTTGGTCCCGGTTGGTGACATAAACCGGGACCAAAAGACTACCACGCGTCAGCAGCTGGTTGGAGCTGAGGTTTTTTTTTTTTAAAAAAAGTGGCTGGTTTAGGGGTTTTGGGGGTTAATTTTTGTTATTAGCTAGCTAACAGAGAGAAGTGTCCTCTCTTATATCTTCGTTCTTGGTTTACCAACGCTACTGCTATGTTCATTTCACCCGCTGATATATAATAACTCATGCATGCTCGCATCATACATCATCATATATAATAACAAGTCCTACATAATTGTTCTTAGCACATGATCATCAGTATCAGGTAGGACCTAAACACCCTTAAGATAAAATAGCATAAAACAATATAGACCCTGACTCTCCATTATGAAGAATGGAGATCATCCTGTCTCCAATTCTTGCGCTTCGCTTCCTTTTGCTTCCAAGAAACTCCTTACGACTGTCCATACATTTTTTCCATTCTTTGATTGTCATGTCTCCACTTCTTTTAGAAATCCGGTATGGACAGTTGAGATTCGTAGGATGACCTGGATATATGTGCAAAACACGAAGGCTGCCATTCTGATACATCAAATGAGGCACACAATCCTCTGGGATCCTCTGTTGAAAAACATAGTAATAACTTCGTAGTTAGCAATGATGTACTAGTTTTAGAAGTATGCAAAAAGATGCACGGATGTCGTAATAGTAAAAAATCTTACCAGGGTATCTCCATGGTAGTTACCGTAGTTCAACACGTGCACTAGTGGCACGTATTGACCATAATGTTGAGGAGTTCGATTGTAGACATTGTAATTCTCAAGATCAGTACAAAATGCTATCAGATGATTTTTCTCCTTATAAGTTAATTCGGAGCCATCGGTGTAGTGGGTTTTGTCTACCATCTTCCGCACATTCTTTGAAGAATCAAAATAAGCTATCAATGGAAATAAGCTGTCAACTATTTTGAAATAAACAATATAAATTACTTAATAACTATGTTAAGCTCATGTGGGGGAAGAATTGGAGGTGTATCCACAAGGACCCAAATGTCCATATTGTCTTGCTCGATTGTAGGATCACCAAGATCCATGGTGACAAGCATACCCTCATGAAAACCATACATCTTGCAAAGTGCTTCCCAATTTTTGCAACCAAAATGGGTTACACTCTCAGCATTGTACAACTTTACTTTAAAATCCACACCATGATGGGTCCTTAGGAGAATTTTTTTGGTTTCCATACTTTCATGGTCTTCAAAACCCATCCTCTTCAAGACATAGCGTCTTGCATAGCATGGGATAAGCTAGTCGAATTAAAAAGATGAAAAATACACGTTAAAATAGTTGAAGTCGTGCTTAATTACGGAAAAAACTATTGTCGTCGTTGCGTACTGTATGAACATCGAAGGTCTCCTCGAGCTTAATGCTGAAGCGCCGATCTTCGTCCAACTCAATGAACCTGTCGCACATACCTCGGTCGTCGTGGCACCAGTCACACTCCCCCGGGCGGTTTTCGTCGTCCGAGTACGACATTTCCGGCCTATGTTCATAATTCAAATATTAAACTTGTACAATTAAATATATGTACTAAAAACCTAAATTAGATCATTATTATTAATCACGGGTTGACTATCGGTGATGGTACGTAGCTCCTCCTTTCATTCCCGAGTGCATTATTACACCAAATTGTCTAGCACACGGGAATGAAGGAGAAGCTACCCCACGACGGCGTGGATGATGGAGGGGCTCCTAGATTTCTGCATATAGTGCTCTCGAATTTTAGCATTCAAAGTAGGAGTACTTTTCCAATATGAGCATTCAATAAGCAAAACCAAATCATAAAATAAAGTAGTATTCGAATTAGCATGCATTCAATTATAAGCAAAAGTACATCATCTCTTGTGTCCGTACATCGTCAAATATTATCACTAATACTCCTTGAATACTATCATACATATAGCATCACTAATAGAGCTAGAACCGTAGCGCCCGACGGGTATCGTCGCGGGCGGTGGACACCCAAAGATAAGGAACCATCACAGGATCATAGCTCCAGTGAGATCCCTGAAGAACCTGCCAGGTATTGTCGAACCTGCCCTCCAATGCAACCATGTAGCGACGGACGTGCTCGTCCTCCTCGCTGACACGGTGACGTACCACCTCCGCGGTGTCCGGAAGCCTCGGCACCGTCACTGGCCCACGCGACCGCCACCAAACAAGGATCGGGTCAACAACGGGCTGCCTCCTCACCAACCTACGTCCCCCGGAAGGTAGCATCTTCCAATACCAGCCCGGCGGAGCCCAATCCCGAACATGGCCCTGATCAAGCAGGCCTCCACCGCCGAGTCGACGACGACGAGGATGCGGGATAGGCATCGCCGACGTCGATGCGGGAACTACTTCTATATATATTTAAACAAAGTAGTTTTATTAATTAAATCAACTAGTTCAACTACTAAGCACTTACTATAAATAAATAAAGTACTACTTACTAAAAACAAACTACTTCTATATATAGTAAAATAAAGTAGTTTATTAAATCAACTAGGTAGTTCAACTATATATGAAGCACTTACTATAAATAAAACAAAGTAGTACTTACTAAAAATAAACTAGTTTAACTATAGTTCTATTATTTTTCTAACTAATTATATTAAACATTTTCTCTTCTTATTTTTTCCTTTTTCCTCTATTCTAAATATGAATATATTCATAAATGACTTCTATCATTCACAATTTTCCTATACATACACAATAAATTGACAAAGAAAATACTATGAACAAAAAAATCATTAAAATTCTATGAACAAAATTACAATAGAAAAAAATCATAAAAATTCTATGAACAGAAAAAATCATAAAAATTTGACATATTCGATCTTTGCATATATATGAACATACAAACATGCATATTCAACAATAATATCAGC
>NC_057799.1:626752629-626761684 GCF_018294505.1 Triticum aestivum
TTTTTCCCTTTTTTTGCTTGTTTCTAATTACTTATTTATTTTCTTTTACGATAATTCTTTTTGCTATTAAAGTTTGTAACAAAATTCTAATTACTTATTTACTTCCTTTTATGATAATTCTTTTTGCTTTCAATTTTTCCCATTTTTTGCTTTCTTTTTTGTTTCTAATTACTTATTTATTTTCTTTTACGATAATTCTTTTTGGTATTAAAGTTTGTAACAAAATTCTAATTACTTATTTATTTTCTTTTATGATAATTCTTTTTGCTTTTAATGTTTTGAACAAAATTCTAATTACTAACCTGTTGTCCCGGTTCAAGGCACAAATCGGGACGAATGGTGGTGGGCCAGGAGCCAGGCCCGTTGGTCCCGGTTCGTCCCACCAACCGGGACCAAAAGGTCCACACGAACCGGGACAAATGGCCCACGTGGCCCGGCCGGCCCCCTGGGCTCACGAACCGGGACCAATGCCCCATGGGTCCCGGTTCTGGACTGAACCGAGACTAATGGGCTGACCCGGCCTGGACCAAAGCCCCCTTTTCTACTAGTAGTGGGCTGAGACAGGAAGCCAGCCGACATGGACATCGAGGTCGAGACGACACATAACAACATGATGTTGTTATGCTGATGTTGTTATGCGTCGTCTCGACATCGATGTCCATGTCCGCTGGCTTCCCCTCCCAGCCCATGCCGATAGGTTTGAATGGGAATGGCAGCTCGCGGTGCCGATCAAAGGCCAGCCTAGACCTTTGGTCGATCTACGGGCCAATGGCCACGTTGAGTTGCTCCTGAAGTTTGCTCCCAAACTGGTGGGTGTCCAGGTTGTACCCTCACACTGCAAGGACACGGCCGGGCTTCCTGAGGACGCACTTGACCACGGCGTAGAACATTGGGACGTCCAACCAGTGGACCGCGGTCGCCGCTGCAACGAGGTCCAGCAAACCCTCACCGGCGACAAGGGTGACGAGGTCGTCCTCGGAGAGATCCTCCGACATGTGAAAGTACCACACCTTGGAGTGCACGGAGGCGTGCCGAAGCTGGGCCCTGCTCACGTTTGGTGGCCAACACGCTGTAGTGCTCAGCGACGCTCACGGAGGCCTGCCCACTGGAGGATTTTACAGCACAATTTACTACTTCCAGGAGAGAGTAGTATTGAAGAAGATCAACCATTGATTCACCGGATATTTTAGACATTTTTAGTTGGAAGTATTTTTAAGGTAAGTTGATATGTATCCTTTTACAGTTGATACTGTAAGCGAGGCCTGCCTACAGTATTATGTGTACGACACGGCCTTGCTTTGCATTCTTCCCCCCTCTCTCTCACACACACACACACATTACAGTTTTCTCTTTTCTGGACATAAATGCTGTTTTTTCTAGCTGAATCTGTCCAAATATTGGCTGCCTGTACAGGTGACCGGCCTAGGCCATGGTTCTCTTGCCGAGGATGGAGACAAGAAAATAGGACAGGGCAGGCGATCCACAAAACATTAACCGTCAAGCCTAGAAAGCAAGGGATTCTTCTTTTTAGGAAGGACAACAAGGGATTTTCTCCAAGAAAAATACGGGATTTCTTTTGTGTGTCTTCCTGTTAACAGGGCTTTGGTCCAAGCTCAATCTACACATTAGTCCTGGTTGCATTACAAACCGGGACTAATGTGAGCATTAGTCCCGGTTCGAGCGGCTAAGGCGCTGGGCAGACATTAGTCCCGGTTCAAATGGTTGAAGTGTTTGCGAGAGCCTCAGAAGCAAGCAACTATGGTGGAGATAGAAGTTCAGCCAGATTTGACATACAATAAGTATCTAGTGAAAATCCTTGGAGTGTATAAAACGATTATGAGGATGAAAGTGGGTTGTTTCTGTCAGGTTCAATAAACTGAGTCATTGCTCTGAAGTAGAATATCTTTAAGGAGTCATCGCTCTGGAAGAAGAATGCCTAGGACAGAAGAAAAATTTAGGGCAAAATTTCCTATAAGCCTTGGTGCTGGACCAAAGTTTCCTAGGGGGCTCTTCGGTTGGCATAGGACATGTCTCCACTAACGGGTCTCATTTCCTGTTAGTGGTGATGACGTACATCAAAACATCTGGCTAATTATATATGTTACTAGACCTCTTCCAACTAAAAACCTTGTTATTTTACACATGACCAAAAGTAATTTTGTTAAATATAAGTACTTTCGTCAATGTAAAACATCACTGATATTGAGCGTGCCACTTGGTTAAACTACTCGCCCTCTTTGTGAGGGTAAAATATACTTGAATGCCCTAAATATGTAGGTTTGTCAAAATGCCAAGTAGGGATCACAAGGACAAGAGTGGTGCAAGATGGCCGTTCAGGGTTTAGGGTTTAGGGTAAAGTATATATGGGTAGAACGGGACGATCAAAGTTTCAACCTTTCGATGGCAGTGTGCACATCTTTCTGTGGTTTAGAAGTAATAGTGCTAGAGATTCTGGATAAACTCGAGAAAGTTGCAGATCATAAAGGGGAGAGCTAGAATCAGAAGTTGTCACAAACTCAAGAAGAACAAGCAATGGCACAGTGAAGTTTACTAGAATTTGAATATCTGGCAATATATATGACTGCTCTGCTGTGAGATGATATAAAAAAGGTAGAAAGCACACGGCAAATCGTTGGTGTGATGGTGTAAATTTTCCAGAGATTATCCATGGAGAATGATAAATCGTTTATGAAATTTATAAGATTCTACATGAAATCAAGCATGTAAATTCTCTGTGATTGTTTGTGCAATTGTTTTAAATGTTTTAGAATTATTCAAATTACAACCAATTTGCTTAAGAAAAGGGCAGCCACATTTTTTGAAACAAAGAGGAAAGGGTATCAACTAATGCAACTTTAAGTACATTTGGCCTAAAAAGAAAGAAATTTTTCTGTTTACCTTTGCACTTCCGGTTCAGATAAATGTGATACGACATCATCTATGTGAGTGGGCCATTTATATCCAGAACAACTTAAAATTTTGTCAAATCTATTGTTGGCATAATTTTATCAAATATTCGTATAACTTCTTTCTTAAGATGGATGGGTGTGGCAACGCGCGCCTTTATGTTCTAGTAATGCAACGTATGGTGACTGCTAAAAAAACCATCGGGAAAGACACAACTATCAACGCTTGGATCAATATTAAGCATAGTTAACTGAGAATTAGCTAGTTAATTCAGGGTGTCTCTGTTTGTAAACGAGTGTCATTTCCAAACCGGGTGGGCCCGATCGAGTGGTACTTACCGAGCAAAAACCGGATGCAGTTTCGTCGAAATTAAGAAAGAACCAATGTGTGTACTGGATCGTTTGATACTCGGTCCTCGCGCGCTACGGTCCATTGCTTCCGGCAGTGCTTTTCATCTATCAGCCATGAAAGCGATCCAACCATTTGCTTGCATCCTCCCAACCATTTGCTTGCATCATTCCTCGATCGTATTCCTGATGTACTCCAACACCTCATCTTTGACCCATCTTCATCTTCTCCCCCCTACCCAACGTCTCCAGTTATATTATATGACGATGAAATCCACTCCGTGTGGACAATCGCAAAAAACAAGAGAAAAGAGGCCACGCAACGGCGACGGCGACGGCGACGGCCGGTTAATTTGGTAGTACAAAGTAAACAACTGAAATTTCGATGGTGATGCCATGGCCGGGAGTCGTCGAGGGGTTTCACGCGGATACGATTACGCGGTTCGCCTAGCGGGGCCCTACCTACTCGTACTGGTAGGCCCTTGGCCGGAGGAGGAAGAGGAATCACAAAGCGACGACCGACGATCATGGCCGGGGTCGTCGCCTCCTCCACCGCTTTTCTTCTCCTCCTTGTCCTCCTGCCCAAGAACGGGAGCGTGGCCTTGGCGGCAGAGACGTGCTACTGCTACCAGAGGAGCGCCGTCAACGGGGAAGCGAACAAGCTGACCAAGACGATCGCGCTGCTCGCCGTCGGCCCCATTGAGCTGCAAATAAAAAAGACGGTCTCGCCGGTGAGCGGCTGCTCGGGAGCGGTGCCGACGTCGCCAAGGCCACCGCCAATCCCGGCGGACACGCGCACCCTTACACCTCCAGCCCCGCTTGCTGCGGATAAAAGGGGCTTGAACTGGCGCCCAAAGGCATGGTGCTGCTGGGGCATCGCCGTGGCAACGGTGATCGTCCTCTTCGCGGTGAGGTGAGTTATGTTTCCTTTCTCGCGCTTTGCCGGCCTGACCGGCGTGTGTGTGTATTATCTATTAAAAAAGAGTATTAACTGATGCCAAACACCTCCAAAGTATTGAAAACCGTGTTTTTCTTTCAAAACCACGGTATTCTTTTTTTTTGGGGGTAAAACCATGGTATTCTTGCAAAACTTCAAAAGTACTGAGCAGCCAAACGCAGCCCAAAACTTTTCCATTTGTTTAGGATTTAACTTCAAACTCTAAAATCGTCTAAGATTCAACCGTAAACTATCAAAACCTGCTAGGATTCAACGCCTTTCTCCTCTGAACCTGGTTTTCGCTGAGTAGGCCTGATTATGACCTGCTTATTGGCCAGTCAGCATCCTAGTAAGCAGCCATGTGCGATTTTCAGCGCTTCTCGGGTCAAACTTTGACGAAACAAGAAACATCCAAAAAATCGAAAGAATTCTGTAAAACCAAGATTAGTATACTTATCGTTCTGTGAAAGCTGCTGCCACCATGTTCCAAAACATCTTTAAAAATAACCATGAATTTCATTTTCATCCCTTTTTTGTCAACCAAACAATGGAAGTTTCCACATTTTTTATATAAAAACAGTACTAGTATAATTGCACATTTTTCAGTATTTTTTGCCGAACAGATTTTAAAATACCGTTACATCTCACTTTCAACCCCTTTTTGGTCAGACTTAAAGAATCCATTAAAAAGGTAAACTCAGGACTAATATACTAATCATCCTAGAAAATTTCTAGTCATTTTTGCCAAAGATATTTAAAAAATACCTTTAAGTTTCCTTTTCAGCCCTTTCTTTGTCAATTTTGACCAAAAAATGAAAGTATCTAGAAATTTTTTCAAATAGTGAAAAATGAAGACAAGTATACTAATCATTATGGGAAAGGTTTGGTCCTTTTTTCCGAACAAATTGCAAAAACACCCATTTTAGGGGAATTACAAAAATATCCTTAAAAGTCTATGTCTGCCCAAGCTGACAGGGCGATCAATAACAGGTGGATCAAAGCTTGGCCTACTCAGTGAAACCAAGTTCAGCAGAGAGAATGATCATCTAGCCGGTTTTGATAACTCGGGGTTGAATCTTAAGATGATTTGAGAGTTTGGTGTTGAATCTTAGGCAGATGGAATGGTTCAAGGTTATAATATGGATTTTTCTCATCTACTTCCTCTATTCCTAAATACTATAAGTCTTTTTAGAGACTGCATGGACGGCGGCGGTGGCAGCGCCCCATCAGGCGGGGTGGGCTGTCCTGGTCGTGATGGTGATGGCGGTCACTGCGGATCCAACGCCCCGTTTGGATCCATCGCGGGGAGGCCTTCCGCCGACCGGCGGCGCGTGGAGGGACCGGTGAGGAGATGCCGGATCTCCGCCGGAGTACCGACGGCGACATACGTCTTCGTGGCGAGGTTCCGCTCGGTTCCAGCCAGCCACGAGGTCGGGAAGACGTGGCTTCTGGTGATAATCGCGCCTGACTGCGGTCTTGGCGGACGATGGCGGCGTCTCAGACGTCGTTCCCTTCTGGAGGCATCGTCGTTGCAGGTCACATCAACCTGATCGGGAAGTTCCGGGGGAAACCCTAGATCTGGGTATACCGGATCGGACGATGACGGTGCCTTCGGTATCGTTCTCCCTCATGGGGGCATCATTTTGGAGCAAGTGCTGGTTGGAGAGGACAAGAGGAGGAGCGGTGTTTCCTCTGCTCCATTGATGATGGCGGATCTCGGCGGCGTGGCGCAGTGGAGACTCGGCGCCTGATGAGCGGAGAAGGACTCGCGCAGGAGGGTGACGCTGCCCGGCGTCGTGGTGGCATCGGCGGAAGTTAGACCGGGCAAGGTTGATGCAGCAGTACAGCTCTGAAGATGGATTGATGGCAGGTGGCTGCGGCGGCCTCATACCCGGCAGGCGTCCTGGTTGAGAAGCACGCCAGACTGATGGGTGCCCATACCCGGCAGGCGTCCTGGTTGGGACCTCAAGTCTTAGATGTTAGGTTTGGCTGCGAGGTCTGTTTGGTATTAGGCCAAGACTTTCAGCGCCCCTACATCAACTGGATAGGGATAGCGACAGATGTTGCTTAGTTTGGTGGCTTTAGGATTATTGTTGTATGACTCTGTAAGGTCTTGTGTCAATAATTAATAAAATGACCGTATGCATCGTCCAGATGCACAGGCCGGGGGTCGTCCTCCTTTTCTAAAAAAAAAAGATGCATATAGACATAGTTTATAGTATGATTCATTTATTTTGCTCAGTACGCATTGAAATCTCTAAAAATAACTTATATTTAGGAACAGATGGAGTATAAACCAAGTACTACTACGCAGGCCTAAAATGTTCCTAGTACCATCGCGCAACGGCGGCGAACCGCTTGACGGCAACGAACATACTACCATGGTCAGCGTGGCCGCACAGGTCCCGACTGGCTCGCGTGAAACTAGGCGAGAACGTCGGTCGCGCCGGATGCCCCGACCCCAGCTGCGAGAAACGTTGATCATCGATAGCAATGGGAATTCACGGTTGGACGGCAACAGTGAGCTCTTCTACTGCCCCATGTGCACAACGACGGCGCCCATCATCCACAAATCCAGCTTCGGCTCATGCGGCCACGCCTTCTGCAACAGCTGTGTAGCCAAGTACATCGCTGTGAGGCAGCGTGAGAATGTCGCTCTTCCCGTCGAATGCCCCGAGTGCGAGGACGACGCCTGCCGCGACCCCTTGCTGAACAGCGATGGCGATGGCAATGAAGATTCATCAGCGGACGGCAACGACGTCGGCGACGGTAAGCGCTTCTACTGCGCCAAGTGCATGCATGTGGTGCCATGTGCATGTATACGGCGCAGCTTCACCTCGTGCGCCCATGACTTCTGCTCCAACTGTGTTTCTCGTCGACTGCAAGGACGGCGCGGCGACGGCAAGCACTTCTACTGCACCAAGTGCATGCACGTCGTGCCATGTGCATGTATACGGCCCAGCTTCACCTCGTGCTCCCATGATTTCTGCTCGAGCTGTGTTTCTCGTCAACTGCAAGGACTGCGCCGCCGAGCCGGAAAGAGGCCACAACATCAGCCCCCCGTGGACATGTTGCTGTTAACCGAGGGCAACGAAGATTTGCCGGTCGACGGCGTCGGCGAGCTCTTCGACTGCGCCATCTGCATGGAAACGGTGCCCGGCACCCTCAAGTTCATCATCAACTCGTGCGGCCACGCCTTCTGCTCCAGCTGCGTCGCCCAGTACGTGGCCGCGAAGCTGGACGACAATGTCTGTCCCATCGAATGCCCGCAGCCAGGCTGCGAGGACGGCACCATCGAGCCGGAGAGCTGCCACGGCATCATCCCCACGGACCTCCTCGACAAGTGGGGTTTGCTACTATGCGAGCTCGCGGTCGGCGCCAAGAGGATATACTGCCCGTACCTAGAGTGCTCGGCGCTCTTGCTCACCGACGGCGAGGCCGGGGCGGCGGCCATCGCCGAGGCGGAATGCCCGCACTGCCACCGGCTTTTCTGCGCCCGGTGCGCCGTGCCATGGCACGACAGCTTCGGGTGCGAGGAGTTCCAGAAGCTCGGGCAGGACGAGCGCGGCCGGGAGGACCTCCTGCTCAGGGGCCTCGTCGGCAGGGAGGGCTGGCAGCGGTGCCCCGAGTGCCAGATGTTCGTGGAGAAATCGGAAGGGTGCAATTACATCAAGTGCAGGTACGTCCAATCCATCATCCTACGTTCTGCTTGTAAATTAGTACGATCTCATCATGTATGCATGATTTCAGCTCATGTATCCCCGGCTTGTTTTATAGTAATTTGATTTTATCCAATTGTAGGTGTGGATACAGCTTCTGCTACCGATGCGCATCCGAGTTGTCTGCGCAAAACCATTACTGCAACAAGTGCAAGCGCTAATAATGGATGGACGGTTCTTAACACCAAGCCGGCCACATGAGTTCACTCGGCCAAAACTACCGCGCTTATTGGAGATGCTCTCAAGCCTTTATTGAAAAAATGTTTCCTCAAGCGAAAAATGGAAATCTAGTCAGGAAAAAACCTTAAATTTATTAGGTTGTACAGCTTGTTTGGTATTAATTTGATTCTCCACTTGTAGGTGTGGATTGGTGAAAATAATCTTGCCACTTTTTATTTGTAATTATTAGGGTAGAGTCAACCATGTCTTTGAGCTAGCAATCACCGTGCCAGTTCTACAATGTCCGGCTTGCACGAACTATATATGCACACTACAACAAATCAAATTACTACTGATCACTCATCAGTGATCGACACCTGGCCAGGTGTGAGTGATGCGGGTCAACATTCGGCTACTGATATGCCTCAAACATATCTATAATTTTTAAAATATTCATGCTATATTCACCATTTATACATGAGCTTGGCATATTTTTTTATTGATTTTTATTGAACTAACGTATCAATCCAGTGCGTAGAGTTAGTTATTGTTTTTTCGACTTTTCAGGACATAAAATTTCCGATGCCAAAAAAAGCAAATAAAAATAGGACGCTAATTTTCAAGCTAGAAGAGCAACTGGGCCAGAAGCTCAACTGGAAGGGGAGGGGGCACAACCTCGACACGTCCCCCTTGGTGTGAGCTAGGAGCGTGGGCATTGCTTCCACCGCCTTTCAACACCCTAGCTCCATATCTACTAAAAAACATCCGGCGTAATTTAACCCTAATTTTTTTCACCGCTGCCACGTCCCGATCCAATGTATTCTCGGTTTTGGCCTTGTTTCGACACCATATCGTAGGGGGGAATTTGATCTTCATGAACCTCTCCATCATCCCTTGCTGCTCCTTTGATGATCCGGAGTAGTTAACCCTCGAGGTTGAGGGTTTGTATCAGTAGCTATGTGTTCAGTGGCAGAGCTTACTGTACT